>NC_069504.1:830629309-830674309 GCF_027579735.1 Bombina bombina
CGGCATTTATCATTACACAAGCAGTTCACCAGAACTGCTTGTGCAATGCCGCCCCCTGCAGCGGACAAGTTATGGAACAGCGGTCTTTAGACCGCTGCTTCATAACTGCTGTTTCTGGTGAGCCTGAAGGCTCATGCAAAAACAAAGGCCCTTGTTAAATCTTCCCCATAGTATATAGATTTTCACTTAATTTTCTGGGACAATAGTTCAATTTGGAATGCAAATATTTATGACTAGACCGGAACCATGAAAATAAACAAATATTATTAGGACAGCATTTTTTTTCACTGCATACAAAATAACGGCTAGATTTAGAGTTCTGCGTTAGCCGTCAAAAGCAGCGTTAAGGGGTCCTAACGCTGGTTTTGGACGGCCGCTGGTATTTATAGTCAGGCAGGAAAGGGTCTAACGCTCACTTTCAAGCCGCAACTTTTCCATACCGCAGATCCCCTTATGCCAATTGCGTATCCTATCTTTTCAATGGGATCTTCCTAACGCTGGTATTTAGAGTCTTGGCTGAAGTGAGCAGTAGACCCTCTACCGACAAGACTCCAGCCGCAGAAAAAAGTCAGTAGTTGAGAGCTTTCTGGGCTAACGCCGGTTTATAAAGATCTTAACTACTGTGCTCTAAAGTACACTAACACCCATAAACTACCTATGTACCCCTAAACAGAGGCCCCCCCACATCGCCGCCACTATAGTAAATATTTTTAACCCCTAATCTGCCGACCGCACATCGCCGCCACCTACATTATCCCTATGAACCCTAATCTGCTGCCCCTAACATCTCCGACCCCTATATTATATTTATTAACCCCTAATCTGCCCCCCCCAATGTCGTTGCTACCTTACCTACACTTATTAACCCCAAATCTGCCGAACTGACCTCGCCACTACTCTAATAAAGTTATTAACCCCTAAACCGCCGCACTCCCGCCTCGCAAACCCTATAATAAATAGTATTAACCCCTAATCTGCCCTCCCTAACATCGCCGCCACCTAACTTCAAGTATTAACCCCTAATCTGCCGACCGGACCTCGCCGCTACTATAATAAATGTATTAACCCCTAAAGCTAAGTCTAACCCTAACCCTTACACCCCCTAAATTAAATATAATTTTAATCTAACGAAATAAATTAAATATAATTAACTAAAGTATTCCTATTTAAATCTAAATACTTACCTGTAAAATAAACCCTAATATAGCTACAATATAACGAATAATTATATTGTAGCTATTTTAGGATTTATATTTATTTTACAGGCAACTTTGTATTTATTTTAACTAGGTACAATAGCTATTAAATAGTTATTTACTATTTAATAGCTACCTAGTTAAAATAATTACAAAATTACCTGTAAAATAAATCCTAACCTAAGTTACAATTAAACCTAACACTACACTATCAATAAATAAATTAAATCAATTAACTACAAGTACCTACAATTACCTACAATTAACTAAACTAAACTAAATTACAAAAAAAACAAACACTAAATTACAAAAATAAAAAAAGATTACAAGAATTTTAAGCTAATTACACCTACTCTAAGCCCCCTAATAAAATAACAAAGCCCCCCAAAATAATAAAGGTCCCTACCCTATTCTAAATTAAAAAGTAACCAGCTCTTTTACCAGCCCTTAAAAGGGCTTTTTGCGGGGCATGCCCCAAAGTAAACAGCTCTTTTGCCTGTAAAAAAAACACACAATACCACCCCCCAACATTACAACCCACCACCTCCATACCCCTACTCTAACCCAAACCCCCCTTAAATAAACCTAACACTACCCCCCTGAAGATCTCTCTACCTTGAGTCGTGTTCACCCAGCCGGGCACCGATGGACCAAAAGAGGACATCCGGAGCGGCAGAAGTCTTCATCCTATCCGGGCAGAAGAGGACATCCGGACCGGCAGACATCTTCATCCAAGCGGCATCTTCTATCTTCATCCATCCGGAGCGGAGCGGAGCCATCTTCTTCCAGCCGACGCGGATCCATCCTTCTTCCACGACGCCTACTCGCCGAATGAAGGTTCCTTTAAATGACGTCATCCAAGATGGCGTCCCTCAAATTCCGATTGGCTGATAGGATTCTATCAGCCAATCGGAATTAAGGTAGGAAAAATCTGATTGGCTGATTGAATCAGCCAATCAGATTCAAGTTCAATCGGATTGGCTGATCCAATCAGCCAAACAGATTGAGCTTGCATTCTATTGGGTTCATAGGTATAATGTAGGTTGCGGCGGTGTACGGAGCTGCAGATTAGGGGTTAATAATATAATGCAGGTGTCAGCGATAGCGGGCGGCAGATTAGGGGTTAATAAGTGTAAGGTTAGGGGTGTTTAGACTCGGGGTTCATGTTAGGGTGTTAGGTGCAGACTTAGAAAGTGTTTCCCCATAGGAAACAATGGGGCTGCGTTAGGAGCTGAACGCTGCTTTTTTGCAGGTGTTAGGTTTTTTTTCAGCCCAAATTGCCACATTGTTTCCTATGGGGATATCGTGCACGAGCACGTTTTAGCTGCTTACTGCTACCGTAAGCAACGCTGGTATTGAGGGTTGAAGTGGCGGTACATTAGGTTCAACGCACCCTTTTTGGAGCCTAACGCAGCCCCTCAGACAACTCTAAATACCAGCATTGTTTTAAGGGTGCGTTGGGAAAAAAGCGGCGTTAGCTACGCGGGTCTTTACCGACAAAACTCTAAATCTAGCCGGAAATGTTTTTAAAACTGTTAGCAAAATTTGCACTGTCTGCCCTCTAAGGACACACCCCTTGTAAGACCTGAGCATTAGCGTATCACTTTTGCTTTTACCAGCTGGGGAGAGATATAAATCTTAAAATCTTAAAAAATATAGCAGCACCACCCTCAATCTTCATAGAAAGTTTATTTAAAGAAGCAGTTAGCTCCTGCACTGATCAAACAATAATTGTACAGCATGTAGGAGGTTCAGTGTTTTGAATTCCACAGCATACACTCCATTTTCTCTGTGGGTATTATACACATACACACACATTGTTCTAAACATACATACGTACGCACACACACAGTTATAAACATACATACATACGCATACATACATACACACACACAGTTATAAACATACATACGTACGCCATACCTTCCAACATTTCAAAATTCAAGAGGGGTAGCCCCCCCACCCCCGCAACAAAAGTGTGATATGTGGTGGGAAGGAACAGGGATGGGGCTTAAAAAATCACATAAGACCAAATGAATATAAATAAATTTCAAAATAAAGTCATATCTTTTATTACTCTTAGGCAGCAAATTAAACACAAGCTCAAACCACTGGTATAGCTATGTGAACTCTGTATTTAATTAGCCTTTGCAGAGACAGTGCTAAATATTTTTTATCGTAACTGGACATTTAATAATAGGTTCTTTAAAACTGCTCTCTGCATCCCCCAATAATATTCTAGATTCTGCCCTTTAAAGTCAGCAAAATGCACAAGCTACATATATACATGTACACACACTCAAATACACAGAAACACACACTACATAGCATACACTTATACATGCAGATACACACACACACTACATAGCATACACTTATACATGCAGATACACACACACTACACAGCGTACACTTATACATGCAGATACACACACACACTACATAGCATATACATGCAGATACACACACACACTACATAGCATACACTTATACATGCAGATACACACACACACACTACATAGCATACACTTATACATGCAGATACACACACACTACACAGCGTACACTTATACATGCAGAAACACAGACACTACATAGTATACACTTATACATGTAAATATGCACACACTACATAGCATATACATGCAGATACACACACAAACACTACATATCATACAATTATACATGCAGATACACAGACACTACATAGCTTACAATCATACATGCAGATACACACACACACTATATAGCTTACACTTATACATGCAGATACATACACACACTACATAGAATACACTTAAACATGCAGATACACATACACACACTACATAGCTTACATTTATACATGCAGATACACACAAACACTACACATTAAACACTTATACATGCAGATACACATACACTATATAGCTTACACGTATACATGCCGATACACACAAGCTAGACAGCATACACTTATACATACAGATACACACACACACTGCATAGCTTACACACACACACTACATAGCTTACATGTATACATGCAGATACACACTACACAGCATACACTTATACTGACAGATCCATACACACACTACATAGCTTACACTTATACATGCAGATACACACACACTACACCCTTATACATACAGATACACACACACACACACACACTAAATAGCTTACACTTATACATGCAGATACACACACTACATAGCATACATTTATACATGCAGATACACACATACACTTATACATACAGATACACACACACTATATAGCTTACATGTATACATGCAGATACACACACTACATAGCATGCACTTATACATTCAGATACACACACACACTACATAGCATACACTTATACATGCAGATACACACACTACATAGCATACACTTATACATGCAGATACATACACACTTATACATACAAATACACACACACACACACACTACATCATAAATGGGTATCTGTGATTCATTGTATGGGGTCCTGGGGTTGGAAAGCACATTAGCTGGCAGCCTGAGGCTGCCACTGTTTGTCACCCTGGTGTTAGCACTGCTCATTGTATAAAACTGAAGGCATGCTAGTATTATCACCAGGGGTTAAACATCATCAATAGCAGAGGTTAGAGGTCACCTTTACCTGATGTCAGAGGGTATACAGCCTTCTTACTCCTGCTTAACCCACACACCATTCCTTTTCCACAGGCAATCTAATAGGTATCTAACCCTGGGAGAGAATAACCAGCTGCTTCTGAGTATGGGCCAAATAGAATAAAAAAAAACAAACAGATGCCAAGCTTCCCGGGACAGCAGGACAGACCCCTAAAATTGGGACTGCCTGCGAAAACTGGACAGTTGGGGGGTATGCAACACACACACTGACACTAACACACACAGACACACACACACACAGTTATAAACATACATACGCACACACACACATATACACATGCACATATCCAGACACACATGGACACATACGCACACAGAGTTAGACACATACATACACACACACAGACACACACATATACACATGCAGACACTGACATACACACATACACAGCTATAAACATACATATGCACACACAGTCACACACGCAGACACAGACACACACAAATGCATACAAACACAGAGTTATACACATACGTATGTACACTCACACAGATACATACACACACAGTTATAAACATACATACATACTCACACACACATTTACACATACACACACTGACACAGACACAAATGGGCTCATACGCACACAGAGTTATACAAATACCTGGGGTATTTGCATAACTCTGTGTGCGTATGAGTCCATGTGTGTCTGTTTCGGTGTGTGTACACAGACCTACACACACACACACTGACACACACAGAGTTATACACACACACATATATAAATACACACACGCAGATACTGACATACACACATACAGTTATAAACATACATATGCACACAGAGATACACACACACCGAGTTATACACACACGTATGTACACACACACACAGATACATACACACACAGTTATAAACATACATACGTACTCACACACACATTTACACATATACACACCGACACAGACACACACGGACTCATATGCACACAGAGTTATACAAATACCTGGGTACACACAGACCTACACACACACACAGAGTTATACACACACATATACACATCTTTATCAGTTGTGACTTGTGAGTCCCACTTATGTGTCTCCATTTTGTTTTTTAAAGAGCCTTTATAACTAGAGCTTGATGTAAAGTTCTAGAGTATGTGAGTACCTTAACCCTCCATTATCCACCTGTCCATTTGTTGCAGGACTTCACTATTTGCAATTTTCTTTCTTTTCTGAGGTATCCCCTGGATCTGTCAGAAATAATATTTGGGACTATTTTGAATATATCCTTTTCACATTGTTTTTTGTTTTACATATACACATGCACCCACACATATACACATATACATAAACACATCTATCTATTGCTGCAATATATATATATAAAAAACAAACAAACAAACACAGATTTCTTGAAACAATACTTCCTCAACCACAATACTAAGAGTTGAAAGCCAAGAGAACTAAAGGCAATAGCTATCTGAAGAAAAGAACGGTTCAGAGCTAACTCTAAACTATAGTCTCATATTATACCCCCTAGAATGTGAGCTTCTTGAGCAAAATCTCCCATTATATACCTGTATAATACTTCTAAAACCACTGTAAGCATCTTACAAATATAGCCACACAAAAAAGTGCTGCCCCCTTCCAAACTGACGCCCTAGACAAGTGCCTTGTTTGTCTCGGCCAAAATATGCCCCTGAGTATATGTCATTATTAGCTGACACAAGAGATCACTTTTTACATTAAAGGAACTTAGTTAATTGAGAAGCTAAGTTCATTGACACATTTTGCACAAATATAAGTTGTTCTGATATATTCTATCAATTATTATATTTGTTCTGCTATATATTAACAATAAATGGTATTGTAAACAAATAGAATTTTTGAGGCAGATGACTTTTATAAACTCTGGAGGCCTCTGCATTCCCACTACAGTGTGTGCTGTGATCCTAGCAAATATACTAGCTATTGCACGTCCATTGTTAGCCTTTGTTGTGATCAAAGTTTGCTTTGCCTCTTCACCGTCCTCTTTGAAGATCTTTTATATTTTCAACAAGCTGTGTGGCGGGTCTGAAACAGTAGGAGTAAGAAGCCTATTCTTTATTTTAATAAGGGAATAAAGAAAAGAGGTTGAAAGCATTTTAGACCTCTTATCCTATCACAGCGTGGTAGGTCTATGCACAATCATGAATATAATCTCAGACTGGGAAGCACCAAATGAAAGAAAATAAATCACAGGCTTACTAAAACAAGTACTGTGTTCAACCAAAATCAGCTGGCTTGCCAAAATAGATTTCTTATTTCAATTTGGATTTCATGTTCTTTTATAGTGAACCTTTCATTCTAATAACTGTAAGAAATCATATATATATTTTTTTTTTTTAAACTGAAAAAATATAGTTTTAGTATCTCCACAATGTTATTAATGTACTTGGGTGTTAGTGGTAATAAATAAGAGTAAAAGTATAGAATAAAGTTTTAGTTGCCAAAATCTAGCAACATTTTATAGCAGAGGAATTAAGCAAAGATGGTTTATATTAGTGTTTCTCAACTCAAGCCCTCAAGGGATATATTTATTAAGCCCTTTTCTCCACTTTGACTTTCGCAGGAGATTGACAGCGTGTGATTGGCTGTGCATGGGCAGGGGTGGGGTTGCACCCAAGCGCGAGAAAACGCTTGTGTATAATGGTACATGCGGGCAGCAGATTGCTGCTGCCAGAGGAGAAGCAGGGTCGGACAGAGGCGAATATGTCCACCCCTGTCCGCCAATGTTTGATAAATTATTCAAATACAATATTGCACGCAAAAGTTACAAAGGCTCAAAGATATAAAATCTCAAGTGCTAGAAAAAAAAAGCAGACAAAGGGCTTTAACATTGAGACACACACGCACCCACATATATACACTCACTGGCCACTTTATAAGGTGAACCTTGCTAGTACCGGGTTGGACCACCTTTTGCCTTCAGAACTGCCTTAATACTTTGTGGCATAGATTCAGCAAGGTGTTGGAAACATTCCTCAGACATTTTGTTCCATATTGACATGATAGCATCACTCAGTTGCTGCAGATTTGTCGGTTGCACATCCATGATGCGAATCTCCGTTCCACCACATCCCAAAGGTGCTCTATTGGATTGAGATCTGGTAACTGTGGAGGCCATTGGAGTACAGTGAATTCATTGTCATGTTCAAGAAACTAGTTTGAGATTATTTAAGCTTTGTGACATGGTGCATTATTCTGCTGGAAGTAGCCATCAGAAGATGGGTACACCGTAGTCATAAATGGATGGACATGGTCAGAAACAATACTCAGGTAGGCTGTGGCATTTAAATGATGCTCAATTGGTATTTATGTAGTTACTGTTGCCTTTCTATCATCTCAAACCAGTCTGCGATTCTCCTCTGAACTCTGACATCAACAAGGCATTTTTGTCCACACAACTGCCACTCACTGGATAGTTTCTCTTTTTTGGACCATTCTCTGTAAACTCTAGACATGGTTGTGCGTGAAACTCACAGTAGATAAGCAGTTTTCTAAATACTCAGACCAGCACATCTGGCTCCAACAACCATGCCACGTTCAAAGTCACTTAAATCCCCTTTCTTCGTCATTCTGATGCTTTGTTTGAACTTCAGCAAGTCATCTTCACTATAAATAAACAGAAAAGAAGGCGCCCATAGCGTAATATGTTCCAAATATTGGTGGAATATATGAAGGTGAATAATATGCACTCACATTTAAAGAAGCACTATCAAGTGCTGTATGGACAGGCCAGAAATTCAAGAGTAAACTGGCTAACTCTTCTCCTGTAGGAATGGCAAGTATAGATATGGGGGTATTGTATCTTCTTACTTAGGATAGATAAAAAAAGAACATCCATAGTGCAATGTGTTTGATACATATAAAAGAAAATACCAAATCTTTTGCACTCACATTTGGTGAAGCACTTCCAAGTGCTGTACTCGCAGGCCAGATATTCTAGAGTAGTCTGGCTAACCCTTTCTCCGTATCAGGAACATGAAGAGGAAATCTCTCAGGCGTGGATTGGATACAACATGGAACAAGTAGCGGGAAAAAGGCAGTATTTAGGTAGATACTGCTTGTTAAAAAGTCCCAATAAAAAGTGTACAAAAATCAGTTTTGATTAAAAAATATATTATTTATTATCAAAATTAAAACAGCGACGCGTTTCTCAGTATAACACTGATCAGATCAGCTGATGAAACAGTGTTATACTGAGAAACGCGTCGCTGTGTTTTAGTTTTGATAATAAATAATATATTTTTTACTCAAAACTGATTTTTATACACAGTTTATTGGGACTTTTTAACAAGCAGTATTTACCTAAATACTGCCTTTTTCCTGCTACTTGTTCCATGTTGTATCCAATCCACAACTCACCAAATGTGAGTGCAAAAGATTTGGTATTTTCTTTTATATGTATCAAACATATTGCGCTATGGATGTTCTTTTTTTATCTATCCTAAGGAAGAAGATAAAATACCCCCATATCTATACTTGCCGTTGCTACAGGAGAAGAGTTAGCCAGTTTACTCTTGAATTTCTGGCCTGTCCATACAGCACAAAAGAGAGGGGGGTGAGAGCACAAAAGAAAGGGAGGAGAGAGCACAAAAGAGAGGGAGGAGAGAGCACAAAAGAGAGGGAGGAGAGAGCACAAAAGAGAGGGAGGAGACAGCACAAAAGAGAGGGGGAAGAGAGCACAAAAGAGAGGGCGAGAGAGAGCACAAAAGAGAGAGGGGAGAGAGCACAAAAGAGAGGGGGAAGAGAGCACAAAAGAGAGGGGGGAGAGAGCACAAAAGAGAGGGTTGAGAGAGCACAAAAGAGAGGGGTGAGAGAGCACAAAAGAGAGGGGTTAGAGAGCACAAAAGAGAGGGGGGAGAGAGCGCAAAAGAGAGGGGGAGAGAGCGCAAAAGAGAGAGGGGAGAGAGCGCAAAAGAGAGGGGGGAGAGAGAGCAAAAGAGAGGGGGAGAGAGCGCAAAAGAGAGGGGGGAGAGAGCGCAAAAGAGAGGGGGGAGAAAGCGCAAAAGAGAGGGGGGAGAGAGCGCAAAAGAGAGGGGGGAGAGAGCGCAAAAGAGAGGGGGGAGAGAGCGCAAAAGAGAGGGGGGAGAGAGCGCAAAAGAGAGGGGGGAGAGAGCGCAAAAGAGAGGGGGAAAAAGCGCAAAAGAGAGGGGGGAAAGAGCGCAAAAGAGAGGGAGGAGAGAGCGCAAAAGACAGGGGGGAGAGAGCACAAAAGAGAGGGGGGAGAGAGCGCAAAAGAGAGGGGGGAGAGAGAGCGCAAAAGAGAGGGGGGAGAGAGAGCGCAAAAGAGAGGGGGAGAGAGCGCAAAAGAGAGGGGGAGAAAGCGCAAAAGAGAGGGGGAGAAAGCGCAAAAGAGTGGGGGAGAGAGCGCAAAAGAGAGGGAGAGAGACAGCAAAAGAGAGGAGAGAGAGAGCAAAAGAGAGGAGAGAGAGATCAAACGAGAGGAGAGAGCAAACGAGAGGAGAGAGCAAACGAGAGGAGAGAGAGAGAGCAAACGAGAGGGGGGAAGAGAGAGAGCAAAAGAGAGGGAGAAAGACAGCAAAAGAGAGGGAGAGAGACAGCAAAAGAGGGGGAGAGAGAGAGAGCAAAAGAGAGAAATTTGTAACATTCCTATGGTCTGTACATAGCAGAATATGTTCTATGTATTTTTAAATAGATATTCCTATATATCTGTACCTCAATATATATATATATATATATATATATATATATATATATATAGCGGAAAAAGCATTGTTTTGAAATCTAGAGGATAACCATTTGCCACTTTATGCAAAACTCAATAGTCTGTGATAGACATTGTCATGCAAAAATCTATGAAATGAGCAAGGCGACCTCCATCTAAATCATCTGGATTGCCAAACCATTATTGTGGCTTAGATGGTTGACTTGCTGCAGACATGGCATTATTTTTTCCTCAAAACTTTGTCTGTGACTTGCAATTATGAAAACAAGACGACTCTTGAAATCGAGAAGTTTTGAAGACTTGGCTCTTAGACCTGAGCCTTTAAGGAAAAGTAGCAGATCTGCAAAGCTTCGGAGTCTCGGCTAAAAAAAGAGGGTTTTACCTCCAGTTCTTTTAACTATAAGAGTCTAACTCATTTTTCAAAAAACATTTTCAAAGGAAACCCCAACAAATTAACATTATAATTAGAGTCAGCATCTCAATACGTATGCCATAAGGATCTTCTTACCAGATTGGTTGTTACCATGGTTCTAGCACTAAGTTTTATCAACTTGTTGAAAGATGTTACATTCTGAAGATCTGAATGAAGTCACAGTGGTTTGAATCTTTAATATGGATCTTTTACCCTGATGGTTACAGCTCACCACGGCCACTGGTGATGACACAATAGGTAAAGTCTGGGACATGTGCCTACATGGGGAGGACAAGAGGGTGGGATTCCAAGAAGGTTTTTTTTAAGCCTAATTGAGCAGGACGTGGGCATCTTTCTTTATGGAGACAACGTGTGAGAAGTAGCTCCCCCCCTATTTATTTCGATGTTGTCACAGCCCTTTAACGGGGGTGCTTGCTGGGTGAGCTTAACTTTTGGCTGAAGGGGTGTACCTCCTGGTTATCTAGGAGAGGTTGAGTTTCAGTGATAAAGCTGAGTGGGGTTAATTAAGGCTGTGGTTTTATCTGTTTAAGGTTATTTAATTATTTATTTATAATTATGGTTATGTGTTTTGATAGGTTTATAAATAAAGTCAAGCTGCGGCCTATATACCCCAGTTCATGGTGTCTGTGTTTTTTGCATACAATAGCCATATATAGGGTACAGCTAAATAAATCAGCTATGGAATGGTATGAGTTAAAGGGACATTCCGGTCAAAATTTAAATACACATAGATGAATTGATTTTTGTTATCACATTTATTTCATAGATGAATTACATGTTTGAATAGAAACATATTTACAATATATATGTATTGGCAAAAATGCTTAAAGTTAACACTGTTTTATGGCTCCATTTATAAAGCAGTGGATGCTGCTCCGGAGCCCCATCGTTTCAGGCTCGTCTGAAATGGAAGTTAAGAAGCAGCGGTCATAAGACCACTGCTTCTTATCCTGTCCGCCACCTTTTAGGTGGCAGATTGAAATCATCCCGATCCGATCATGATGATTGACAGCCCCTGCTAGTGAGTGTGCAATGCCGCCCCCACCAGTGAGAAATCAATAGAAATGCTTGTGCAATGATAGATGCTGACAGCGTATGCTATAGCGAATCATGTCTGCTTGACATTTAATAAATGTACCCCTTAGTGTTAACATTTCTCTCTGCACATGCATGTATTCTCAGTGCACCAGCATTTTAAATACTGCAGCTGCTCAGAGTGCAAGTGGGCTTGTATCATGTCTGCAATTTAACAAGTTGAGTCAATTACTTGATGGTACAAGCATCCTAAACTATCTAAGCAAGTGGTTTGTTTAAAATGCTGGTGCACGGTGCATACTTAAATACACTTTTCAAACAGCTATAGCTTTCATTACAAGCATTTTTGCTAATACATGAACTGCAATGCATCCATTTATATTCCAATTCCGTCTGGAATGTCCCTTTAAAGAAACAAGAGAATACTCTAAGTAAAGGGTGAAACGTGGCTCCCTGCTGCAGATAAAACCCAATCTTTTGTTCCCTGGTATCTCTGACAGCCCTGCTTGTATCAGTAGTAAATAGCATCTTTCTAGCTAGTCTGATAATAGCGGCACCTTTTTGAAAAGCAGACAGGGCTGATGTAGATCTAGGAAAGGTTTTAAACATTTTAACCAACACTTCTGACGTTTGTTTTTCAGATCTCTTCTGAAGATGGTTGTTTGATGGCTTTAGCTATAGAAAACTCTTCTGTGATATCTGATGTAGGTATAAACCAATATGAAGAGACACAAGTTTTATTATTTCAATACGTCAAGTTTGCTTAATAGATTAAATGATGTCAAATAAAGCAGGTGACTGTTGCAGCAAGGATATTACAGGATCCAGAATCCAACATTGCACCCTGTGAGCCAGAATATGACAAGTGCACAAGAGCTGAGATTTTAAAAGGGTCCTCAGAGACAGAGGCTTTGAAAAGGAGAACTAAGCTGCCACCATAGATTTAGGTGATACATACAAAGCATAACTTCTTATCTTGCCATAGTAGCTAATTACTACATAAAGCATAAGATTTGAGCTGAGGTCTGAAATAAATACAATCAGCCCATGGGGCCAATTTAACAAGGGCCGAATGACCCCTGATCCCCCCTGTTTCCGCGCGAGCCTTCAGGCTCGCCGGAAACAGCAGTTAAGAAGCAGCGGTCTTCAGACTGCTGCTCCTAACTTGTACGCTGCCTCTGAGGCTGTGGACATCAATCGGGTTGATTGGCACCCCCTGCTAGCGGCCAATTAGCCGTAAATCTGCATGGGGTGGCATTGCACAAGCAGTTCACCAGAACTGCTTGTGCAATGTTCAATACCGACAGCGTATGCTGTTGGCATTTAGAGATGTCTGGTGGACATGATACGCTACAGCTACAGAGAAAGCATAAATATTCAA
Source organism: Bombina bombina (assembly GCF_027579735.1). Classification (NCBI taxonomy): domain Eukaryota; kingdom Metazoa; phylum Chordata; class Amphibia; order Anura; family Bombinatoridae; genus Bombina; species Bombina bombina. The sequence goes on from NC_069504.1 coordinate 830,642,693, forward strand.
GAGACTGCAGTGAGAGGTGTAACGTGTGGGTCATCACTTACTGGGAAAGTGGAGCACAAGCAATGAACAGCAAGAAAGATCACAAAGAATCTTCAGCAATTTAGGTCAGTGGTAGCTTTAAAGCTCCTAATGCATTGTGCGCACGTACACATGTAAATGACCTCCCCTACCCAAGAAGCTGTGCCCACTGGAGCTCAGCATATTAATCACCAATGGAACAGCTGCACATGCACACACCTGCTAGTCGCTGGATGCACAAGTAACACAATAGAGAGGAGCAGTTGTCCTATCCAAAGTATGGAGAAAATTAAAGGGACAATCTAGTTAAAATTAAATTTTTGTGCTTCGGATAGGGCATGCAATTTTAAATAACTTTTCAATTTATTTTTACCATCAAATTTGCTTTGTTCTCTTGGTATTCTTTGTTGAAAGCTAAGCCTAGGTAGGCTCATATGCTAATTTCTAAGTCCCTGAAGGCCGCTTTTTATATCAGGGCATTTTGAGAATTTTTCACAGCTAGACAGCGCTAGTTCATGTATGCCATATAGATACAATTGTGCTCACTCCTGTGTAGTTATTTTGTAGTTATTTATGAGTCAGCACTGATTGGCTAAAATGCAAGTCTGTCAAAAGAACTGAAATAAGGGGTCAATCTAGAGAGGTTTAGATAAAAGGTAATCACAGAGGTAAAAATAACATTACTATAACTGTGTTGGTTATGCAAAACTGGGGAATAGGTAATAAAGGGATTATCTATCTCTTTAAACAATACACATTTTGGAGTAGACTGTCCCTTTAAGAGCAGTAGGCAGGTCAGGTAACAGTGACACTTTTGTAGTGGTATCTTGGGGAATGGTCAGTTCTGTCCATTCCCTTTTGGGGGGAGGGATTCTCAATGGTGAGTATGTAAATGGGGTACTTTTTGGCCTTGAAGGACTTCCTAGAAGTCACCAGGTTTATAGTTTGAAGCTTTGTGAGAATAACAGCTGTTGTTTTCCAGAGAAGCAGCTTCACAGGGTCTAGAGGTTTCAGCTGGGGTTGGGTCCTCAAAGGATGTAGCAGTAACGAGTAACAGTGAAATATTCTGTGTAATATATGTACATATCCATATTCAGCTAGTCTGAACAATGTAGCATTTACTGGTCCAGCTGCATTTCCTGTCCTCTTAAAGGGACATAAGACAATTAGTAAACTCAAAATAACAAAAAATAACATTGCCACACTGCTGTGTCAATTTCACAAAAATAATACATAATAAACCAAAATGTGAAAAACACATTGCACAATCAAGTTAAAATGATTTCAGTGTCCTGTGTTAAGAACTGTCAGGAACACAATTTTTACAGCAAACTTCCGTTTGAATATTTTAACAATTTAAATAAAAGTATTTAGCTCACATTTTAACAGTCACAAATTAAATGTAAAATAAATGTTTATTATTGAAATAAATATTTTAACAGTGATTTAAAGGAATATGGTCTATGAGCAGATGCTGGACTAGCAAGGGTTCAAAGATATATATATATATATATATATATATATATATATATATATATATATATATATATATATATATGCGTGTATCTATTTTTGTGTATTTGTGTACATATGTATGTATGCATGTGTACAGTTTTCTAAACTTATAGCTTAAAGGAAATGTAAGGCAAATTGCCTGGAATGCACATAAGGGTTAAGGCCAAGACGGAGGAGGGGAGTGTTGTGTTGTGTGTGTGAAACAATGTTGCAGAAAGAGAGGAGGGGTTCCAGCTTACCTTTTTAAGCCCAGTACAGGAAGCACATGTCCTCTTTCTGCTGTTTTTCTCAAAGTTTTCACATGAGACGTTCAAGGAGATCTAAAGCACCTCCAAAGCGAATCATGGAGGCTAGGGAGGAACCTGCAGAGAGAGAAGTGGTTGAAGACAGCGATGAAGCAGCTGAGTGGATTCCTCCATCGCCAGAAACGGTGGGTCGAACCCCTTTGCTTCCCTCCCTTTCCCCTTCGCTTGATCAATCTTCGGGGGAGGTTGGGGGTAGTAGTGGGGAGATTTCAGATAGGGCCCTACTGGAGGTGCTGGCATTAGTGAGCAATATGGGGGGTAGTGCTGGGCATCCAGATGGTGCGTCTGAGCCCGTCGGCCATGCGGCCGGGAGTGAGCCCTCTTTACGGGGGGTTAGTGCTGACACAGGCCCCAATGTAGTAACTATGTCGGGCCCTGCCGGGCCCGTTTCTGGCCTTCGCAGGCCCACTTGTCCGCCTAAAGTTGCAGGTAAAGCTGGGCCTCCCGCTAGGCCCGCTATACGGTCTACAGCCGCTAGCTCCTCAGTTCCCTGCTCTCCGGTCCCCCTGGCTAGGCCTCCCTCCCCTCGCGTGGTCGCGGCGGGCCCTTCTCGGCCTTGTGGCGTTCCGGTCCCCGGCCCCTACGGGCCTTGCTCTTTTGCCCCAATAGTTGGTAGTTTTAGTGGGAGCAGTTCGGCCTTACCTCCGACGTCATCTCCGGTGTCTCAGGACTCCATCGCGGCCGCGGTATCCCTTTTCCAGATGTGGGCATCTTCTTTGTCGGGGTCTCCGGGTGCGTCCCACGTGGTCCTTGGTCCTCCGGCGGTGGTTGCGCAGGCTCCCGGGTCGACTGTTCCTCCATCGGCGGCGACTTCCGGTTTGCGGTCCTCCGAGGGCGGGACTTCCGGTGACGTCATTTCCGATGACGTCACTGCCGGTCCTGCCATTTGTCAGCGGTCATCGAAGCGGAGCAGGTCGAGTTCCCCGCGCGGCATCCAAGGTAAGAGAGGAGTGCCGCGGGGGGGAACTTATGCTCCGGGGGGCAATTCTGCTGATGCAATGGGGCCTACAGGGGCAGCACTTGTGGGGGTTGATTTTCACGAGGGGGCTAATTGTGAATCAATGGAGGAATTACCTCAGGGGGGGCATTTCTCTGGCCAAATGAACCCGGGGGTCCCTGTTGGAGGCCCCCGTGGGCAGGTTGCAAAGGGTATTACGTCCCGGCAAAGGGCAAAGGCCCCGTCGGGTAGTAATCCTCGTCAAGGGGCAAAGGCCCCATTGGGCAATTATAAAGGTGGCGCAGCACCTATTGGGCACGCTAGGAGTATGCCTAAGAGCGCTGGCAGTAATAGTGAGGTTTCTGTGGGTAAAGGCGGCGCCCGTGCAGGCGGCGCTTTTGGCGCGCAAATTGGTGGGAGTGTAGGGGCTAGGCCTCAGGCTCCGGGCGCATCGCCGGCAGCAGCGAGGAAGGTAGTAACTAGGTCTTCTACCAAACATGGTTCACCAGAACAGTTTCAGAGTTTAGATTTAGCGGTTGCATCCACTAGACGTAAGAAAGCCACCCCTATCACTCAGAAGTCAGTACATTTTAGTGAAGAGATAGAGGACTTTACAGAAGATGAGCAGGGTGTGTATGATGACGTTGCAAGTGGCGAAGGCAACCATGATGTGTGTGAGGGGATGCATGAACGGTCTGGGCACAGGGGGAGGGGTAGAGCAGACCTTCCCCTTCGTGGTACTCCTCTCTGGCAATCTCTTTTGCAGGAAAGCGACATGGCTACGTCAGGAGATTCAGGTAGCGGGTTGGAGAGAGGTGCTGAGAGCGGCCAGGACTCCATGGTGTCAGAGGATGAGCGTCCTTCTACTTCGGGAGTCGTGGCGATTCCAAACAGGACCGGTGTGAGAGATGGTGAGTCCTCAGTTTCAGTGGGGTTGCGGGGTTTTACCTCATCCTCGGATGATTCTGGGTCAGAAAATGACAAGGAACTGGGGTTGCATGGGAAGGGCAATAAAAGAATGTATAAGATGCTTAGATGGTTAACTGAAGAGAAGAGATCAGAAAAAGGGGGTTTGCGTGACCGTTATGACTATATTGCCTCTGGCAGGTCCGACAGGGCTGCCCCACCCAGACTTCGCATAAGTGGGGTGGGGAGGCCCGTTAATCGGAAGGTGGCTCTCCAAGGGGACACTAGATCCTGGTCTTCTTATGATCTGCACGAGCATTTGAAGACTAAGACAGTACGGAGAATTCAAGAGGGTAAATTTGTTAACATCTTCGAGCTCTCGGTGGAAGCCCTAAGGCAGAAAGCGAGAGCGGAGGATGGGACAGGCCCCAAGAAGTACCAGCGCCCAGATACATTTCACGAATGGCGCCGGTGTTTCAGGATCTATGCGTCCTGCTATTTGCAAAAATGGCCGGACCAGTGTTTAGCCGTGTTGAAATACATGGAAAACATGGAGATCATTGCTGATAATTATCGCGATGGTGCCTGGCGGGATTATGATGAGGAGTTCCGCAGAAAGATGGTGGGTAATCCACTGTTGGATTTCGGGTGCGTAGAAATGCAACTCTGGGCCCGGCTGGGTCCCGAGAAATCGCTAGGTTCTTCTGGGGCCCCGGCGGGTGCAACACAGTTTCGACCCGCAAATAGATTTCGCAGACGCCCAGCTGGGGTTTGTTGGAAATTCCAGGACAAGCAATGCACGTTGGGAACCGCGTGTTCCTGTCGCAGACTGCGTTAAAAAAGGGGAAAGACAGGACAGGACTGGGCCAAGAGGCCCTGCTGTCGCTAAGAGCGGACACCCCGCTGAAGGTGGCCGCAATTAGTAAGTGGCTCACGCTCTACCCCGATAGGGTAGCGGCGGCCTTGTTGGAGTCAGGGCTCCGGGAAGGTTTTGTTATCCCCGTACAAGGTCCGGTTTCGGGTGCGGCTTCTCGCAGGAACCTGAAATCTGCCTCCCTTTTCCCGGAGGTATTAAAGGAGAAATTGGGTAAGGAAGTTTCACTGGGTAGAATGGCTGGCCCGTTTAAGGAAAGACCTATGCCGGGATTGGTTATCTCGCCTCTAGGGGTCGTGCCCAAAAAAGACCCAGGAAAGTTTAGGATGATACAACATCTCTCATACCCAAAGGGAAAGTCAGTCAATGACGCCATTCCTCAGGACTTAAGTACGGTATATTACCAGTCATTTGATGATGCCTTGCTAGTAGTACGCAGATCGGGTCATGGGGCTTTACTGGCCAAGCTTGACATCGAGTCTGCTTTCAGACTCTTGCCGATTCACCCCGCATCATTTTACTTAATGGGATGTTTCTTCAACGGACACTATTATGTTGACCGTTGTTTGCCCATGGGGTGTTCCATTTCCTGCGCCTATTTTGAGGCGTTTAGTTCCTTCTTGCATTGGGCCGTGGCGGAAGTGACAGGAGAGGATAGGATTGCTCACTACTTGGACGACTTTCTCCTGGTCGGCAGACAGGGGTCTAGGGAATGTGAGCTGCTCCTTTACGCCATGCGGCTGTTGATGGAGAAATTTGGAGTCCCCTTAGCAGAAGACAAATCGGAGGGCCCTTGCACTTGTCTTACTTTCCTGGGTATCGAAATTGATTCGGTAGCCCAGGAATGTAGGCTTCCGGTTGATAAGGTACAGAAGATGTTGGCAGCAGTCAGGAGCCTCGCAGCGGCGCAGTTGTGCACGCTGAAAGAGCTCCAATCGGTTGAGGATTGGGGAGGATTTTCCTGAAGAGAATGGAGCGCTTGTTGCCGGGAGTTACTTCCCCTAAGGCCAAACTAATGGTTAATAGTGACATGAGAGAAGACCTCCGTGTCTGGGATCTGTTCCTCAGGGATTTCAATGGGATCTGTATTTGGAGAACCCCTCAGACTCCGGCGCGAGAACTGCACCTCTTTACTGATGCTGCTGGGGGTTTTGGATACGGCGCCTATCTCAATGGCGAGTGGAGCGCCGACCCTTGGCCGGCAGAGTGGGCGGCCAGGGGCCTGACCAGGAACCTGTGCCTTCTAGAGCTTTTCCCCATTCTGGTGGCGTTGGAGATCTGGGGGGACAAGCTCGAGAACCGCTCCGTCATTTTTTGGACGGACAATTTGAGCGTGGTTTTCGCCATTAACGGTCTCTCTTCGTCCTCACCGCCAGTAATTCGATATCTGAGAATTCTGGTTTTGAGATGCCTCAAGCGGAACATTGAGTTTCGGGCTAGGCATGTCCCAGGGGTTAAAAACGTTATTGCTGATGCACTATCTCGCTTTCAATGGGAAAATTTTAGGAAATGTGCTCCTGAGGCTGCCACTCATGGCTTTCCCTGTCCCCCTTTTCTTTGGCAGGTGGCTTTGGATGGCAGTCCCTGATTCCGGTGCTTAAGGCGTCCCTGGCACCTTCCACTTGGAAGTCCTATGTAAGGTACTGGGAAGAATGGGTATTCTTCTGCGATGACCAAGGATTTCCTTCTTGTGCTGGTGAGCAGGACTGGCTATTGCGCTGGCTCGCGGAGCTTAGGGCTAAGTTAGCTAAGAAAGGGGCGGTATCCGCGCGGTTGGCGGCGGTGTCCTTTTTCTGTAAACTATTCACGCTGACGGACTCTTCCAAAACGTTTTTGATTCGTCAAATACTGAGGGGTTGGGGTCGGTCGGAAGTGCGGCGTCCAGACGTTAGGGAACCCATAACGGCGGACAGGTTGGTCCTCCTGCTTCGTGTTTTACCGGAGGTATGTTCCTCAGACTACGAGGTGCGGCTTTTTTCAGCGGCGTTCGCCATGGCGTTTCATGGCGCACTCCGAGTGGGGGAATTGGTCCCCCAGTCTAAGTTGGCGAAAGTGGGTGGCGTCCTGGCGGAGCACGTCAGGTTTACGGATAATGGGGTATTACTTTTCATCCCTCGATCGAAAGTCGATCAAGATGGTAGGGGGGCATGGCTGTCGCTACCCGCGCATGCGGGTTCCGCCTGCTGCCCTAGTGCACTGTTGAAGACCTTCTCGGACAGGCGTCCAGTGGGTGCAGTTAGATTTTTAATTCATCAGGATGGTACCCCCCTGACGAGGTTTCAATTTCGGAAGGTTTTGGGGTGGGCGGCTAAAAAAGTGGGCTTGAATCCCAATACCATAGCTCCTCACTCCTTTAGGGTTGGAGCTGCTACGACGGCGGCGACTTTAGGCTGGTCGGCTGACCGCATAATGGCGCTTGGGAGGTGGAAGTCTAAGAGGTATCAGATTTACGTTAGGCCACTTATATCCCAATGTTAATATTTGCTGGTTGATAATGTTGCACACTGCACTGCCATTATATGCCCTAACTCTTGTTTCTATTGCAGGGCCTAGAAGTGGGCCGCTTCGTGCCTGGATCGTTGGGCACTTGTTCGTACACTGGGCGGCTATCCGAGCAGCATCGCAACCTGGAGGGCAGCAGCTTGGGTTCTCATTCTCTAGGGTGGTAGTTAGGTGGTTAGGGAAGAGAGGCCTTTGCTGGGCAGATCTGCCTGGGTTACTGCAATCCGCCATGAGGCGGTGGGAGAAACCCCATGTTCTGATCATCCACTTAGGTGGAAATGATCTCGGCTCAATTCCCGGCCGGGATTTGAGCGCAGTGATCCAATCAGATCTGCGCACCTTTAAAGCTTGGTTGCCTGGTGTGAGAATGGGCTGGTCAAACATTATACCGAGGTTGACGTGGAGACACATGGCCAATCATAGGGCAGCGTTCCAAGTTCGCAAGAAGCTCAATAGAGATGTTAGGAAGCTTATGTGCGAGCTAGGTGGTTTTGTTGTGGAACACAAGTTCATTACGGCCGCTGACCGGAGCCTGTACCGAGGCGACGGGGTCCATCTTACGGACCATGGCATGGACCTGTTTATTGAAGATATACGTCAGTCCCTACTCCTATTTGTGTGAGTTGGGTGGCGGCGAGAGTGGCCCTTGATATTCGGGCGATCTCGTGGCGGGTGGACAGTGTCCGGGGGCAGGATGTGATCGAGGTAGAGTGACGGCACTTCCGGCCAGGGATGAAGTCCCCAGACGCGCGTCTGGGGTGTTCCCTGCCCGTGTGATTCCGATGCCGAGAATTCCCTGTTTTTTATAGTATTGAGCTACGCTCTGCTTCTTCTCCTGCGCCCTGGTACTGCCCATCTTGTTAGCATGGGTTACTACGTTTAGCTAGTACCTGATTGCCGCCCCCCTGGTCCATGTTTATTCAGACGGTCGTTAGTTCTTGTGTTGCCACAATAAACGTGACCTGCGGGTTTTCTCTAACCATAAAAAGTTGTTGTGTCGTTATTTTGTTGTGTTATTTATTTCTACGTTTAGAAACTAAGTTGAGTTTATGTTAAACCAAGAATGTATATAGTTATAAGTTATTCTTTCCACAGAGGAGGATATGGCATTTAATCCCTTAAGGAAATGTAAGGCAAATTGCCTGGAATGCACATAAGGGTTAAGGCCAAGACGGAGGAGGGGAGTGTTGTGTTGTGTGTGTGAAACAATGTTGCAGAAAGAGAGGAGGGGTTCCAGCTTACCTTTTTAAGCCCAGTACAGGAAGCACATGTCCTCTTTCTGCTGTTTTTCTCAAAGTTTTCCCCACCCTTCCCTCCCTTTGTTTATTATTTTGCAATCAGTAGGGGGATCCGTCCTTATGGTGGTCCCCAGGGACTAGGGCTATCCGAAGGCTTGATGAGGGCTAACCAGCCTATTTCTGTGAGTCCAAGGACGTTAAGTTTCAGCTCCCCAGGTATTTCAATCTGGTTTACGCACCTTTTTGATCCTGGCCCTTACTGGTACGGAGTGGTGGTTTGCACCCTGGGCTGGCGGGTGGACAGTGTCCGGGGGCAGGATGTGATCGAGGTAGAGTGACGGCACTTCCGGCCAGGGATGAAGTCCCCAGACGCGCGTCTGGGGTGTTCCCTGCCCGTGTGATTCCGATGCCGAGAATTCCCTGTTTTTTATAGTATTGAGCTACGCTCTGCTTCTTCTCCTGCGCCCTGGTACTGCCCATCTTGTTAGCATGGGTTACTACGTTTAGCTAGTACCTGATTGCCGCCCCCCTGGTCCATGTTTATTCAGACGGTCGTTAGTTCTTGTGTTGCCACAATAAACGTGACCTGCAGGTTTTCTCTAACCATAAAAAGTTGTTGTGTCGTTATTTTGTTGTGTTATTTATTTCTACGTTTAGAAACTAAGTTGAGTTTATGTTAAACCAAGAATGTATATAGTTATAAGTTATTCTTTCCACAGAGGAGGATATGGCATTTAATCCCTTAAGGGATACTGAACCAAATTTTTTTTAAGCAACTTTCTAATTTACTGCTATTATCAATTTTTCTTTGTTCTCTTGCTATCTTTATTTGAAAAAAAAGGCATCTAAGCTAAGGAGCCAGCCAATTTTGAGTTTAGATGCCTGGACAGCTCTTGTTTATTGGTGGGTGAATTTATCCATCAATCAGCAATAACAACCCTGGTTGTTCATCAAAAACGTTTTTGTGTGTGTGAAGCGCTGACCTCAACCTAAAAACAAGCCATTCTTGGTGAACTATCTCCTTCCTAGATAGTTTTATTAGACTAACAATTGCAAGTTATTTGAAGAGGGCGCTTACAGCGTTTTAGGTATTCAATTTATTCAATAGATTGTCTATTCAACACAAATTGAATACCTAAAACGCTGTAAGTGCCCTCTTTAAATAACTCGCAATTGTTGTTCACCAAAAATGGGCCGGCATCTAAACTTACATTCTTGCTTTTCAAATAAAGATACCAGGAGAATGAAGAAAATGTTATAATAGGAGTAAATTAGAAAATTGCTTAAAATTGCATGCTCTATCTGAATCACGAAAGAAAAAAATTGGGTTCAGTGTCCCTTTAATAGAAAATCATAGTTTTAAAGTTAGTGAACAACTTCACTATTAAACTACTATTAAACTTCTATAAAAGTGCTCTGAAAAACAAATAAATTTTAGCGCGCCCTAGACTTTTGCTCGAGTGCGAATATATTGCTTTTAACCTGTAATTGTGATGAAAAAATAAAAGCACTATTGATTTAACTTGAGCTGTGTTATCGCACATTAGCCCTAATATTTTTGTGCTTCACTTGTGATCTAGGCCCATAAAAGGAAATTAGCATCTGGGTGACAACCCTCACAGAGCTATTATGTAATAGCTCTGTGAGGGTTGTGAGGATTTATTCCCCACCCCAAAATGTTATCAAATATGTATTTGATAACATTTTGGGGTGGGGAATAAATCCTCAGGCATTTTGCAGCAGAGCTATCAAGTAATCAGTTTATGGAACTTAGCACTCCCATTTAAAAAACACCAAATGGCAATATTATCAAAATTAACACATTATAAAGTATTGTATTATTAATTCTAATCTGTAAACTGCAAGGGATTCACAAATGTCATATAAACATTAGGGATGGGCGAATAATTTGCAACATTCGAAAAATGAAACAATTTTTAACACATTTGTTGGTTCATTTCAAATTTTGAATGTTTGTACAATATTGTATAATTTCTAATGTAATAGTATTTCTAATGCTATCTTTAAAAGTAATATTTGATTCAAATCGTTCTACTAATTCAACCTGAATTATGCAATATTCAAATTAAAAAACTTTCGGCTAGATTACGAGTTGTGCGTTAGGGTTAAATAGCAGCGTTGAGAGGTCCCAACGCTGCTTTTTAACGCCCGCTGGTATTACGAGTCTTGAAATGACAGGTGTACCGCTCACTTTTTTGGTCAGACTCGAAAATACCGCAAATCCACTGACATCAATTGCGTATCCTATATTTTTAATGGGACTTGCATAGCGCCGGTATTACGAGACTTCCAAAAAGTGAGCGGTACACCCTCTCCTGTCAAGACTGATACCGCATTTAAAAGTCAGTAGTTAAGAGTTTTATGGGCTAACGCCGTAGTATAAAACTCTTAACTAAAGGGCTAAAAAGTACAATAACACCCATAAACTAAATATTAACCCCTAAACCGAGGCACCCTCCACATCGCAAACACTAAAAACAATTTTTTAACCCCTAATCTGCCGAACCGGACATCGCCGCCACTATAATAAATATATTAACCCCTAAACCGCCACCCTCCCACATCGCAAACACTAGTTAAATTTTATTAACCCCTAATCTGCCGTCCCTAACATTGCCAACACCTACCTACATTTATTAACCCCTAATCCGCCACCCCCAATGTCGCCGCAACTATATTAAATGTATTAACCCCTAAATCTAAGTCTAACCCTAACACTAACACCCCCTAAATAAAATATAATTTAAATAAATTGGGTTTACCACTCATTACCAGCAGAGAGGGAATAACTTATAATAACTTATAACTGAATTTAACTGGTAAATAAAGATATAGCACTTATGTATGGGTAAATTTTCTAGCCGTCACAGGTTAATTTTTTTTATTAAACAATAAATATAAACTTAGAAAACCGACAAGGCTAGAATGGCGGCAAGCAAGAGCTAACTAACCCAGTGCTACTGGAGGTCCGCAGCCCAAATGCAAACTGCAGCAGAGGGGAAGGAGGGGCACCTCATGTGCACCTGAGGCTATATGCCCCTCCCAACTTTTAGATTGGTCACCACTCACCCTGTTCACCCTCTCCCACACAACAGAGCCGCTACCTCCCACCACAAGATAGCATCTTAGATGGTATACTTGCTGCCACCACTAATAACCACGACCTGACTTACAGGAAGGGTAGAAAGACCTTCAAATATTATGGATAAATATATCTAGGGCTATATTCTGCAAATGTACCTTGTCTCTCCTGTAGTATTCTGTCCTGTCGGCCGTTAAGGCCTCGTGTCTAACCACAAAACCTCCCTGCTCTGTGACGGTCCTGCCTATGGTAGAGTTAATCTTCTTCCTCACCCTGTACGCTGCACTGTGGGAAGACATGTGCCTTCTTTCCAACCCTGGAATAACATTGGACAAACTCAGAGTAACATTGGGAGTACGGGTCCTTATCCAACTTAATGTCTGCCTGCATGATTTTAATAAGCTGCAGAACTGAAAGGGCACCTAAATCGTTACCCCCTAAATGCAGGATGAAAATATGAGGCTTCCCCCAACATACAAGGGCCTCAGACAAAAGGGAGGGGAGCCTAGGCCAGCACATCTGCCTCTCACCCAACCACCTAACTGACGCTTTGACAGGGGAACACCCCAAGGCTCTGGCCACCGGGAAGGGACAGGCAATGGATTGAAGCCCAGTGCACTTAGGAGTGCCCCACAATCCAAATACTCCTAGCGCATTGGGATGGTCCTGAAAAATCAAAGAACGTTAGAACTGCAACTTTAAGAAAGGAACTTTTAAATGATTGGCCGCACATAAGACCTGTATTTATTGGATCGTCACCTGCCTAAGCGCTTAATGGAATCTACTGAATCCCCCAATATAGCAGCATTAGTTGCAGCGCCTATCCGAAAGGAGTGCGGGGCTATTTATGAAGCATCAAAACCTGCCATGGTAGCAGCTCAAGCCAGTACCCTACGAAACTGGAAAAGGGATAATGATGAGCCATTCTGATGTATGAGTAAGGGGCCTTGAACTGTGGGGCGCATAGCTAGATATTGGTTTACTAAGACCACCGGGCAGCAACTGCCAGGCCTCTTGAGGATGGTTACCCACACCCCCTTGCCCTGCTGGCCCGTTTTCAAATGGGGGAGGAAAAGTAAAATTGAATCGGGGGGAGGCCTTAATGCGGTGAATCTGAACACCCTTGTTGCTACACTGCTTGGATGGAGAAAACAACTCGCCGATGCGGAGAGCCGCAGAGTACGCCAGGACAAAATCAGAGCGGAATAGGAGTATCTCATAGGGAGAGGGACACACTGCTTCCAAAGTCGAGAGCAACTTCTCCAAGTGGTCATGTGTAATGGGTTCACGGATGTCTTTTACCTGCGGCTGAGAACGACCCCAACCTTTAACTACTTGGCGAACAAAGAAGGAATTAGTGGGGTCAGGTAACGAAAGTGTGCGGTAGAAAAATGCAAGAGCCGCTAGGCAAGACTGAATGGCACCTTGACATGCACCTTCAGCCCACAAACTCACCAGCCAATTACACAAGGTGACTTGCAAAGCTTCAGCCGCCTCCACCTTCTGTTCATGGCAAAATAAGTCCCATTCCTTCCACAACTTGATGTAAGAATGCCAAGTAGATGGGGCTAGTGACACCCGAACTAATAGGAGCAGGGATATCCAGGTTTCAGAAGCTGCCAAAGGAAACCGGGACAAGGTAAGCCTAGTTTTGCAGCGTGCGGGGCAAGACACCTAAAAGTCGCCCAATCAAATCTTGAAAGAGCATCGGCATTTACATTATTCACGCCAGGGACATGCTGTGCCTGAAACTGAATGTTAACTTCCAGACAGCGTAACACCAAGTGCCGTAACAAACAAACCACTACAGCAGATGCGGCTGACAGTCTATTAATCACATGCACGACACGTCCAGGAGACAACAGTTCTGTTCGAAAACTGCTTACCCCAGAGCTCAATGGCCAGGACTATAGGGAATAATTCTAGGAGTGTGAGATTGTGAGTTAACCCTTGAGTCCTCCAATCATCGGGCCAAGGGCCTGCACTCCACCCTCCCTGAAAATATGCACCGTAGCCCTGGCACCCTGCCGCATCTGTGAATAAGTGTAAAATCTGACTGGAAATTGGATCAGAGCGCCATAATTGAATGCCATTGAATTGCTACAAGAAAGACTCCCAAACCTTTAGGTCAGCTATCATTCCCCAGAGATGTAGATTTTTTTCCGATGGGTTAACTTTTCCACCTAGCTTATTCTCCAACCTACGGTTGAAGACCCTCCCCATGGGAATAACCCTGCAGGATTGTAAAGGCAGAGGAGGGACTGTAATTGTTTAAGGGTAATGTACTTAGAGGAAACAGCCGCTTGAACAACCGCCAACATACCCTGTACCTTGTCTAAGGGGAGCCTACAAATCATTTTCTCTGTGTCAATTTCTATTCCCAAAACGTTAAACAAGTAATGGGGCCTTGAGATTTCTATTCAGCAAGAGGAACACCAAACAGGGACATGAGTTCTCGCATTTCATTCACCGCGTTTAAGCAATCGTCTGCACCTTCCTGACCTACTAGCAAGAAGTTGTCAAGGTCGTGAGCTATGCAATCCCTGCCTACCTTACTGGCCACTGCCCAGTGCAGAAACGTACAGAACGTTTCGAATAAAGCACAAGAAATGGCACAACCAATAGGCAGGCAGCGATCAAAATAGAAACCACCGTTGAACTTACATCCCATAAGTGGAAAGGCAGAAGGATGTAGGGGCAATAATCTAAACGCGGACTCTATATCTAATTTCGCTAACAGAGCACCTCTCCCAACTCCCTTAACTAGCTCCAGCGCACTGTCGAAAGATTGATAGAGCACTGAGCTAAGCTCAGGATCGATGGCATCGTTCACTGAGCTTCTTTTGGGGTAGGAAAGGTGCTGTATCAGACGAAATTTCCCTGCCTCCTTTTTTTGGACTACTCCTAATGGTGAGACAACCATCTCTCTGAATGGCTGGAAAGGGAAGGGGTCGATCATGCGACCAAGGTTTAATTCTTTGTCAAGGTTTTACTTTACTATATGAGTGAGCCTCTGATAACCAAATTGATAGGGATCATAAAACCATTATTAAACCCTTGCCTTAATAAACGAGCAGCTGCGTGATCGGGGTAGTCCTGGGACCAGATTTCAAGAGTGTGCGCCTTCACTGGGGAGGGAGCCTTTTTGAACAGTAGTGCCTCTAGGTTGGGACCTATTATTGGTGCTGTCTCTTTTCCTGCAATCCACCACAGAATTTGCTATTATGCCTGAAACCACAGGAACCTCCCTTGTCATACTTGTTTTCCTGGAATGCTCAGCAAGATCCATCCTTACGCTTTCCCTTCTGGGCCGAAAGGGCTGATTGGATGCAGCGATGGATGGGGAGGGAGAACACTGAGGGCCCAGGCGTTGCCACAGATGAGTGTCTGTGAAATCGAATGTAAGCACTGGGTTACCAGCCATCTTACACCTGAACTGTGAGTCGTACTCCCTCCAAGCCCCCTCGCTGTATTTTGTCTGTATCCAATTAATAGAATCTGTATATTTTAATATTGCGTGGTTTTGGGCTGAATACTTATCTAAATAGCAGGAAGTGAACACCCTAAAACAGATGAGCCATTCTTCAAACGTTTCCGGGCGTTTAAATCTTTTGGGGCCAGTGCCGTCTGAGCTCTTCTCCTTTTGCCTGTAAGCTTCTGGAGATAACTCAAAAATATTCACGTACTTCCCTTGCTGAATTCTCTTAATAACCTTAGGCTTCAAATGGGCATCAAGTGAGGGGATGTAAGAAGGGATTGTATCCCCATGTAACGCTACCTTGCGCTCAGCGATGTTGCAAAAAGGAGTACGCTGTACAGAATTATCAGCGGGGACTACCTGCATGGCTACTGGGGGGTATACTTGAATGTGTGACTACTGGGGATGCTAAGGATGAAGCAGGGGCAGGTTGCATAAAAGCTCCAGCCTGAAGCTTACGCCACATTTTTTTTTACCATATTAACCCTTTGAGTGCTAATGACGGCTCTGAGCCGTCACAGAGTTTCTCACTCTGGTGCTAATGATGGCTCAGAGCTGTCATGAGCACTCTCCCACCTTGAGGGAGATTTGGGGACTCCTAACTGCTTCTACCACGGTGATCGTGCCTGTAGAGTGACAGGCATCGCCGGGGCTTCTCGTGATGCGCGGTGACGTCACGCGCAATTATGTGATGACGTCACCACGCAACTTTATTTATACTTAACAATGTTAAGTATAGGAGGAGGGGGCATGCTGCTTAGAAGACTGTATCTCAGGCATCTAAGCAGCTACAGACCCCCAAGACCTACTGTTGGAAATGTAATCACCTAACCTTTCCAATAGTGTAAGTCTTGGGGGTCTGTAAAAAAAAATAAAAAAGTTAAAAAAACAAATTTCAAAAATTAAAAAATTTAAATAAAATATTAGCACCCAGGTGGGAAATGGCTTAGCAGCCAAAGGGTTACAGCCAAAGGGTTAAACATCCTTTTCTGACCCCTACCCTTTAATCCTAAAGAGGTGTCGCTACCAGAGTCAGAATCAGAGAAGGAAGAGTCAGCTGAGTCAGTTCTATTGTGTGTAAAGACGTGTGCTTTGCCTGTCGTGCATAAAGATATGTGACTCACCAGCAGCAGAAGATGACGCTTCCCGTCCTGCTTGCTCCGAAGCCGTCCGAACTAGAGAAGGATCTTGGACCTGGGAAGTCTGAGCCACTGGTAGAGATGTCTGTGACAAAGTGCCTGGCATGGCATAAGCATTACGAGCTGTATCCATAGATGTGGATGTTGTCTGCGGCTGTATCACATCCTGTAAAAGAGAAAACAAGTTGCGAGCATTGCAAACTTGGGGAATGACAGGAGCTGCGCTTGTAAACATAGCTTAATTTGCGTTGATATTCCCTATACCAGTCTCTTTTTGCAAAACAGAGGTGAGTGACGCCTGCTGAGCATTCCCTATATTGTCCGCGTTTTCAGACATGCACACCCCTTCATTAGTATTTGCCCCAACAGTAACTACATTCATTCTATCAGGAGCTGCAATAATATGATGTGCAGTATTTGCAGCACTTACAGAAGGAAGCACATCCAATAACACAATCACACCAGAAGAATCCCTAGGATGAACAGACAGCTCCTCATTCACACTAGCAGTACAAAATCTCTGCATTGTGGCAGTATTGTCCCCAATACCCCTAATATCGGCATTATGACCTGCTGCACTAGAGCTAGCACCGGATACCTGAGTTGCAAAATTACGAGGATTTGACTGTTTCTTTAAATTTCTTTTATTCCCAGATGATTTTTTCCCTCATGCTTGTGATGCTTTTGCTGCCATCGCTGCGCCCCTGGTATTAGTGCCACTCCTAGATCTCCAAGAAACATTTTTGAGCCTCTTTAACCCCTTCTAATTCCCCCCCCCTTTCTGGCCTAGCCCTGGTGGATGCATAATACAGCTGAAAAGCGTGTCCTACATGCGAAGGTCCTGCCAGGTCTCAAGTCCTCTCTTGATGCTCACCTTCCAGGAGCTGAGGAATGATGGACTGTCCGGCTTGAAGACCACGCTGAAAATGACTTCCGGTGATGCCACCGGAAGAGGCGGGACTCGTGACGTTGACTTCCGGTGGAGCACATGAACGAACCCGAATAGCGGAAGACGTCGCCGAAGAGGACATGGCTGCCACAATTGAAGATAAGAAGGCTGAGACAGCGGAGGCTGCTGCCGGAGGGACAGAGGCAAACAAGGAAGCCACTGAAGAGGCAGGTAAGTAGGTAGAGGTGGGTAAAGGAAGTGTAGGGTGAGCAGGCCCTGACTCACCACTGACATTGCTAGGGGACAGGTTGCTTTGAAGCATGCTAGGCCCTGAACTACCAATGGCATTAATAAGGGTAATATTGTTAGGAATTGAGCTAGGCCCTGAGCCTCCAATGGGCGCATTTACAGGAATATTTTCCACGCTAGCGCAAGGCCCTAAAACTGGCAAATTAGGCCCTAAAATTGTGTGCTCAACATTAGGCCCCAAATGATGTTCTGGGGACTCGAGGATAGTTGCTAGTAAGACTGTATCAGCCACACAAGGGTTGTGCACACTAACCTCTGCCTGCACCGTATGCCTAATAGTGGACTGACTGGGTGGGACTACATCCTCATTGTCATTGTTGCCATTCACAGTACTTATCTGCTTTTTCTTTGTAGGTGAAGCAAACTATAGCTCCAGGAAATGAACTGGAGACAGGATGGATCGCCCGGAACGAGGCGTGATGACTTGAAGGATGAGGCCTAGTAGTCTGAAGAAAGAAGAAACGTCTCTGCTTCTGGTTGTCAGGAGGAAGAGGGGCAGGGACTAGAAGCAGCACTTCTTAAAGGTAAGGAAGGGGCTCCTCCCCAGGCTTGCAACAATGTTGCACTAGCTTCTCTACCCAGCCCTCTACTCCTATCTCACTCCCTACAGTCTTAACTCTTAGGTTGCTACAGTCCCATTCTGGTCCTTACACTGCCTTTCAGGAGACTGAGACTCAGATGACCTGGGGAAATCAGAGCATTTGACAAGTATATTATTAGATTGGCCTTTTTGAGCTAAAGCTTTTAGCTATTTCTCTTGTAAGGTGTATCCAGTCCACGGTTCATCCATTACTTGTGGGATATTCTCCTTCCCAACAGGAAGCTGCAAGAGGATCACCCACAGCAGAGCTGTCTATATAGCTCCTCCCCTAACTGCCAACCCCCAGTCATTCTCTTGCAGCTCTCGACATGGAAGTAGCTAGAGAGATGTGGTGACTTAGTGTAGTTTATCTTCAATCAAAAGTTTGTTATTTTTAAATGGTACCGGAGTTGTACTGTTTTTACCTCAGGCAGAAATTAGAAGAAGAGTTTTGCCTGAGGTTTTTGATCTTAGCAGGTTATAACTAAGATCCACTGCTGTTCGCACACATAACTGAAGAGATGGGAAAACTTCAGCAGGGGGAACGGCCTACAGAATTAACTGCCTTGAGGTATGTTCAGTATATTTTTTTCTAGAGAGATAATAAGAAGTCTAGAAAATGCTGACAGTGCCTGATATATTTGAGGTAAGCCTGATTGCAGTGATTTAATAACGACTGGCATCATGCTTGCAGTAAAGGGTAATTTTCATGTTAATTGCTCTTATGGCTTAGTATGTTAAACATTTACATGAGTTATAAGGAACGTTTTTTTACTAAGGGTGATAAATCTTTCTTTGGGGCCTAGTTTTTCCCCATGGCTGTTATTTGACTCCTAGGAGTAGTTTTTTAGGCCCTCTGACTTTCAGTGCATGGTGGGAGGGGCCTATTTTCGCGCTCTAATTGCGCAGTAACTTGTACACTCTGAGACATCCAGCTTCCCTGAAGGAGTCCCCTGACATATTGGACCTCTGTAAAGGGTTTTTATGCCTACAAAAGTCATTTTATGGGAAGGTAGGAGCCACAGTAGAGCTGTGGCAGTTTGCCTGTGACTGTTATAACGGTTTTACCGTTTTTCTGCTTCATTTTTGAGCCTGAGGGGTTAATCATCCATTTGCAAGTGGGTGCAATGCTATTTTAGTCTAGTACATACACTGTTAAAATTTCATAGAGTTAACTGTTGGGAAATACAACAGCATGTACTATACCATATGTATGAACAACATTAATGCTGTAGATGGCGCTGTTCAGTTTAGATTGCTGATTGTTTATGTCTGTGATCTTGTTCATTCTTTTATACAGGTAGGAAGTTGTTCTTTAATCTCAACTGTGTTTTTCCTCCTCTGTGTATGCAGACTATTGTTTTACAAGTCCTTTGGTATGTTCCATATATTGCTGATGCATCTGTACAAGTAAAGCCTAATGCAGTTTTCTTTAAAAGCTTCCAGTGTATTTTTGATACATACACTAACAGGTTATGGGCCCAGACACTGAAAAAGAAACTACAAGTCAGTAAGTGTTGCATCTATGATCCAAGCAAATACTGTGTGAGGAAACAAGAGCTGCATCCAAATTACTGAAAGATGGCAAGTGGTTCAGATGTGAAATATGCAATAGCAAAGCTAAATAATACCAACTACCAGCTGTGGAAGTTTAAGCTTGAAATGCTGTTATCCAAAGATGATTTATGGGAGGTGCTGGATACAAACAGACCCACTGATAATCCAGGGGAATGGGACAAGAAAAACAGGCAAGCAAGAGCAGTTATAAGCCTGTTAGAGGAGGATGATCAACTCATTCACATAAGAAAAGAAAACACAGCTAAAGGTATGTGGACTGCACTACAAAAACTGCATGAGCGTTCAAACTTAAATAGTAAACTATATTTGCTGCGCAAACTATATAAGATGAGGCTGGAAAAAGGACAGAAAATGTGTGAACATGTGAATGCTATGCTAGAGATTGTGGAACAGCTATGTGCAATTGGAGAAGAAATTAAAGACAATCATATAGTAGCATTGTTACTATGCAGCCTTCCAGAGTCATATAGTGCCCTTATCAATGCCCTAGAAACCAGACCTGAACAAGAACTAACACTAGAATATGCTAAGGGAAAACTAATTGATGAATATAATAGAAGAAAGGAAAACATGCATAGTGAAGAAAATGAGAGATCAGAGGTAGCTCTGAAGGCGCAAGAAGGCACAAAACAAAACAGAGAAACCAGAGTGTGTTTTCGCTGCAAAAAGGTTGGTCACCTGAAAAAGAACTGCTCAATCTGGAAAGCTGAACAGCAAAGGTTAGAACCACCTACAAGAGAAAGAGCTAAGGCAGCCACAAAGCAAACTGCAGCTGCATCATGGAGCGGCAGTTTTAAAGTGACTCAGAATAGTACACCACACGGATGGTGCATTGACTCAGGGGCAACTAGTCACATGACAAGTGATGAGACATTCTTCACAGAAATTGATTTCAATACTAAATATAAAGTCTTCCTAGCAAATGGGAAAAGTATTACAGCTGAAGGTAATGGTCAAGGGTTCCTGACTTGCATCACACCATCAGGAGGTAAGCAAAGCATTCTAGTAAAGAATGTTCTGTACGTCCCAAGTTTAGAAGGAAGCCTCCTATCAGTGAAAACTCTTGCTAACAATGGACTCACAGTTCAGTTCCAAGGCAATGAATACAGAATTCGAAACAGGAAACAAATCCTAGCAAAAGGAAGATTGAACGAACACCTGTACAAACTTATCACTGAAAGGAAGCAAGCCAAAACAGCCATTCATAATCCACACAACAAATGTATCCACCTGTGGCACAGGCGATTAGGGCATCGAAACCCAGAGGCCATAAAGGAACTTGCAAAGGAAGGTTTATCAGAAGACATGATAATTTTGCCTTGTGACATGCTCATGAAGTGCACATGTTGTATCAAAGCAAAGGCCACACGTACCCCACTTCCACAAGCCAGTCAAAGAAAAACCACTCACCCCATGGAACTCATACACAGTGATGTGTGTGGACCAATGAAAACCCCCACACCCGGCTGGAACAGATATTTACTGACTTTCATTGACGATTATTCCAGGTACACAACAACATATCTGATGAAGCACAAAAGTGAGACATCAGAGAAACTTCAAGAATTTATAGCTACATTCAGCAAAACGGAAACCAGGAACAATACGTACCGACAATGGAGGGGAATATATGAGTAAGGAAGTGGAGTCATACATGAAGAGAAAAGGCATTATACACCAAACAACTGTACCATACACTCCTGAGCAAAATGGTGTTGCAGAAAGGAAAAATCGCACCCTCACAGAAATGGCAAGATGCATGCTTTCAGACGCCAATTTACCTAACCATTACTGGGGTGAAGCAATAATGACTGCAACATACTTACAGAACAGGCTACCATCAAAAACTATTGAGAGCACGCCATATGAAATGTGGAATGGATCAAAACCTAGTATGGGGCATATTAGAGTGTTTGGATGTAAAGCATATGCCTATGTTCCAAGTGAGAAACGCTCCAAATTAGAGAACACAGCCATAGAAGGCATTCTTATGGGCTACAGTGAACAAAGTAAAGGCTATAGAATTCTTCATCCAAAGACCAACAAGATCACAATAAGCCGCAGTGTTTATTTTGATGAAAGTCAAACATCAGAAAAAATGTCCCTCGAAAGCCATAAAGAGAACCTCTCCACTGAATCAGCAAGATATGCTGACCAAAGTGAAGCTGTACAGGAGACAGAGCAAGAAGTGGAGCTCACAATAGAAAAAACAGCTACTCACAAACCAATAGAACCCACTGAACAACCAGAAATCGGAAAATCGACTCGGGTGACAAAAGGTATACCACCCCGCAAGCTGTCATACATTGCTAAGACACATGAAACACTCGAACCAACATCCTGGGAAGATATAGAAAAATTGCCAAAAAGGGAAGCCAACCAATGGAGAAAAGCAGCCGAAGAAGAAATAAAATCACTTCAGGAAAATAAAACCTGGACACTCACTGAGCTCCCCCCTGGTCGCAAAGCTATAGGAAGCAAATGGACTTTTAAAGTAAAATACGATGCAGAAGGAAATATCCACAGATACAAGGCAAGATTAGTTGCAAAGGGATACTCACAGAAATTTGGAGAAGATTATGATGAAACTTTTGCTCCAGTTGTAAAACACTCCACCATCAGAGCGCTCCTTAGCATTGCAGCCGGAAAAGGAATGCAAGTGAGGCACCTGGACGTCAAAACTGCTTTCCTATATGGAGACATCAAGGAGGATCTCTACATGGAACAGCCACCTGGATTTGAGAGGGAACAGAACCTTGTATGCAAACTTCAAAAGAGCATCTATTGACTAAAGCAAGCTGCAAGAATGTGGAATGAAAAAGTGAATGAAGTACTCATGAAACAAGGATTCTCAAGAAGCAAAGCAGATACATGTCTATATTCAAGGCATCAAGAAAACAAATGGATATACATCCTAATTTATGTTGATAACATCATAACTTCTTTTGAACAAGAAGGGGACTGTGACCAAATAGTCCATATATTAAAATAGAACTTTGAGATTAAAGAACTAGGGAACATCACTTATTATTTAGGAATCCAAATAGAAAAGGAAGAGGATGAAAGCTATCTTCTTAACCAAAGTCAGAAAATTACAGAAATATTAGAGCAGTTTCACATGCAAGATGCAAAAGAGGTGAAACACCTATGGAACCAGATTACCTGAAAAACAACGGAATAGAAAACTTGTTACCCAATAATGACAATTACCGCAGGGCAATTGGAAAATTGCTATACATTGCCACCGTGACAAGACCAGACATTGCCGCAGCAATAGGTATACTCTGTTGAAAAGTTGCGACACCATGTCAATGCAACTGGAATGCAGTAAAGAGGGTGATACAATACCTAAAAGGAACAATTCGGATGAAGCTGCGACTGCCAGCAACATCAAACCCAAAACTAATTGGATATGTTGATGCTGATTGGGCCGGAGATACCACTGACCGCAAATCTACAAGTGGTTACATCTTCCAGTATGGAGAAGGAACAATAAGTTGGTCCAGTCGAAAACAAGCGACTGTTGCACTCTCTTCAACGGAAGAAGAATATATAGCAGCAGCACATGCATGTCAAGAAGCAATTTGGATTTGTCAACTTTTTCAAGACATGGGACTGGATGTGTCTAAACCCATACCAATTCTTGAAGACAACCAAGGGTGTATAAAGTTGACACAATCAGAAAGAGTGAATCCTCGGACCAAGCACATTGATGTAAAATATCACTTACTCAGGGACATGCAAGAACAAGGTATTATTGACATTTAATACTGCCCATCAGAAGAGATGACTGCAGACGCACTCACAAAGCTGTTGCCAAAGGAACGGCATTGTTTTCTTCAAAAGAAACTGAATGTAGTGTAATTATGTACATGCCGTTGAGAAGAGGTGTTGGGAAATACAACAGCATGTACTATACCATATGTATGAACAACATTAATGCTGTAGATGGCGCTGTTCAGTTTAGATTGCTGATTGTTTATGTCTGTGATCTTGTTAATTCTTTTATACAGGAAGGAAGTTGTTCTTTAATCTCTATTGTGTTTTTCCTCCTCTGTGTATGCAGACTATTGTTTTACAAGTCCTTTGATATGTTCCATGTATTACTGATGCATCTGTACAAGTAAAGTCTAATGCAGTTTTCTTTAAAAGCTTCCAGTGTCTTTTTGATACATACACCAACATTAACTGCTTTTTTCACTGTTTTGCAGTTTTTGTGTTTGTTTTTTTCCCTTAAAGGCACAGTACCGTTTTTTATATTCTGCTTTTGCACATTAATTAAAGTGTTTTCAAAGATTGCTGGTCTCATTACTAGTCTGTTAAACATGTCTGACATAGAGGAAACTCCTTGTTCATTATGTTTAGAAGCCATTGTGGAACCCCCTCTTAGAATGTGTACCAAATGCACTGGTCTTACTATAAGTTATAAAGATCATATTCTGGCTTTAAAAGATTTATCACCAGAGGAGACTGACAAGGGGGAAGTTATGCCGACTAACTCTCCCCACGTGTCAGAACCTTTAACTCCCGCTCAAGGGACTCCCGCTCAAGAGACGCCAAGTACATCTAGCGCGCCCATAGCGTTTACCTTACAAGACATGGCGGCAGTTATGGACCATACCCTTACAGCGGTATTGTCCAAACTACCAGGGTTACAAGGAAAGCGAGACAGCTCTGGGGTTAGAAAAAATACAGAGCAATCTGACGCTTTAGTAGCTATGTCTGATATCCCCTCACAATATGCAGAAGCTGAGGAAGGAGAGCTTCTATCTGTGGGTGATTTTTCTGACTCAGGGAAGATACTTCAACCTGATTCTGATATGTCTACATTTAAATTTAAGCTGGAACACTTCCGCGTGTTGCTCAGGGAGGTTTTAGCTATTCTGGATGATTGTGACACCATTATAGTCCCAGAGAAATTGTGTAGATTGGATAAATACTATGCAGTGCCTGTTAACACTGATGTTTTTCCAATACCTAAGAGGTTTTCAGAAATTATTACTAAGGAATGGGATAGACCAGGTGTACCGTTCTCTCCCCCTCCTGTTTTTAAGAAGATGTTTCCCATAGATGCCGCTACACGGGACTTATGGCAAACGGTCCCTAAAGTGGAGGGAGCAGTCTCTATCCTAGCTAAGCGTACAACTATCCCCGTCGAGGACAGTTGTGTTTTCCTAGATCCAATGGATAAAAAGTTAGAGAGTTACCTTAAGAAAATGTTTATTCAACAGGGTTTTATTCTCCAGCCTCTTGCATGCATTGCCCCTGCCACTGCTGTTGCGGCCTTCTGGTTTGAGTCTCTGGTAGAGGCTCTACAGGTAGAAACCCCATTGGATGATATACTTGACAAGCTTAAAGCTCTTAAGCTAGCCAATTCATTTGTTTCTGATACCGTTGTTCATTTAACCAAACTAACGGCTAAGAACTCAGGTTTTGCTATTCAAGCGCGTAGAGCATTATGGCTTAAATCCTGGTCAGCTGACGTTACTTCAAAGTCTAAGCTTCTCAACATTCCCTTCAAAGGGCGACCCTATTCGGGCCCGGACTGAAGGAGATCATTTCTGATATTACTGGAGGAAAAGGTCACGCCCTTCCTCAGGATAGGTCCAACAAATTAAGGACCAAACAGACTAATTTACGTGCCTTTCGAAACTTCAAGACTGGCGCAGCATCAACTTCCTCTAATACAAAACAAGAGGGAAATTTTGCCCAGTCCAAGCTGGTCTGGAGACCTAACCAGGCTTGGAACAAAGGAAAGCAGACCAAAAAGCCTGCTGCTGCCTCTAAGACAGCATGGAAGATCAGCCCCCGATCCGGTAACGGATCTAGTAGGGGGCAGACTTTCTCTCTTCGCCCAGGCTTGGGCAAGAGATGTCCAGGATCCCTGGACGTTGGAAATTGTGCCCCATGGATATCTTCTGGACTTCAAAGCTTCTTCCCCAAAAGGAAGATTTCACCTCTCACAATTATCTGCAAACCAGATAAAGAGAGAGGCATTCTTACATTGTGTTCAAGACCTCCTAGTTATGGGAGTGATCCACCCAGTTCCAAAGGAGGAACAGGGGCAAGGCTTCTATTCAAATCTGTTTGTGGTTCCCAAGAAAGAGGGAACCTTCAGACCAATCTTAGATCTCAATATCCTAAACAAATTTCTCAGAGTCCCATCCTTCAAGATGGAGACTATTTGAACCATCCTACCTATGATCCAGGAAGGTCAATATATGACTACCGTGGACTTAAAGGATGCTTAGCTTCACATTCCGATACACAGAGATCATCATCGGTTTCTCAGGTTCGCCTTCCCAGACAGGCATTACCAGTTTGTGGCTCTTCCCTTTGGGTTAGCTACGGCACCAAGAATCTTTACGAAGGTTCTGGGGTCACTTCTGGCGGTCCTAAGGCCGCAGGGTATAGCAGTAACCCCTTACCTAGACGACATTCTGATACAGGCGTCGAATTTTCAAATTGCCAAGTCCCATACGGACATTGTTCTGGCATTCCTGAGGTCTCATGGGTGGAAAGTGAATGAAGAAAAGAGTTCTCTATCCCCTCGCACAAGAGTTTCCTTCCTAGGAACTCTGATAGATTCTGTAGAAATGAAGATTTACCTGACAGAGGCCAGGTTGTCAAAACTTCTAAATTCCTGCCGTGTTCTTTTTTCTACTTCTCGCCCTTCAGTGGCTCAGTGTATGGAAGTAATCAGCTTAATGGTAGCAATGGACATAGTGCCGTTTGCCTGCCTACATCTCAGACCGCTGCAACTCTGCATGCTCAGTCAGTGGAATGGGGATTACACAGATTTGTCCCCTCTACTAAATCTGGATCAAGAGACCAGGGATTCTCTTCTCTGGTGGCTATCTCGGGTCCATCTGTCCAAGGGTATGACCTTCCGCAGGCCAGATTGGACAATAGTAACAACAGATGCCAGCCTTCTGGGCTGGGGTGCAGTCTGGAACTCCCTGAAAGCTCAGGGCTCGTGGACTCAGGAGGAGGCACTCCTTCCGATAAACATTCTGGAACTAAGAGCGATATTCAATGCTCTTCAGGCTTGGCCTCAGCTTGCTGCGGTCAGGTTCATCAGATTTCAGTCGGACAACATCACCACTGTAGCTTACATCAACCATCAAGGGGGAACAAGGAGTTCCCTAGCAATGTTTGAGGTTTCAAAGCTAATTCTATGGGCAGAGATTCTCTCTTGCCATCTATCAGCTATCCATATCCCAGGAGTAGAGAACTGGGAGGCGGATTTTCTAAGTCGAGAGACTTTTCATTCGGGGGAGTGGGAACTCCATCCGGAGATATTCGCGCAGTTGATTCAACTTTGGGGCAAACCAGAACTGGATCTTGTGGCGTCTCGTCAGAACGCCAAGCTTCCTTGTTATGGATCCAGGTCCAGGGATCCCAAGGCAGCACTGATAGATGCTCTAGCAGCGCCTTGGTCCTTCAACCTGGCTTTTGTGTTTCCACCGTTTCCTCTGCTCCCTAGTCTGATTGCCAAGATCAAGCAGGAGAGAGCTTCGGTGATTTTGATAGCACCTGCATGGCCACGCAGGACTTGGTATGCAGATCTGGTGGACATGTCATCCTTTCCACCATGGACTCTAAAGCTGAGACAGGACCTTCTACTTCAGGGTCCTTTCAACCATCCGAATCTAATTTCTCTGCGTCTGACTGCTTGGAGATTGAACGCTTGATTTTATCAAAGCGTGGTTTCTCCGAGTTGGTCATTGATACCTTAATACAGGCGCGAAAGCCTGTCACCAGGAAAATCTATCATAAGATATGGTGTAAATATCTTCATTGGTGTGAATCCAAGGGTTACTCATGGAGTAAAGTCAGGATTCCTAGCATATTATCCTTTCTCCAAGAAGGATTGGAGAAGGGTTTGTCAGCTAGTTCCTTAAAGGGACAGATTTCTGCTCTGTCTATTCTTTTGCACAAATGTCTGGCTGAAGTTCCAGATGTTCAGGCGTTTTGTCAGGCTCTGGTTAGAATCAAAATACAAAGTGATGAGCTGCACCAAAGTACTTCTTTTAAAATTGCTTTATTGAAGGTCACCAAAAACTTCTCCAGGGAAGTATACTATTATAACAACAAAGAAGGGGGCTTGGTGGTGTGTGTGGATGACACCCAAAGAGCTATTGCTGACGCGTTTCAGCCGATAGGGCCGTAGTCGTAGCATGAAGCTCTTAATCTCAACTACCTTTAAATACCTTGTGCACAATTGTGATTGGATAAAAACATTTATCCTGGGCGTTATCCAAAACACACCTATTTAGTTCAGTTTCACATACATCAGTTCTAAATAGAAACAATTGTTACATACTGTTTTACTAGTCACAAAAAATTTATATGAATTATCATTGCAAACATCAAAGATCGAAAAACAAAAAATTCTAATACGTTAGTATACTCAAAATATTCTTATTTGTTACATAACAGAAAAAACTTTTTTTAGAACTAAAATACACTTGCTCTATTTCTGAGAACAAGGCGAAATTAACCTTCTCAATGAGAAATAAATGTTCTTTTTAAGAAAATTCTGTATACATTATCATGACTACTTACTTATGTTTATGATTACTTAGAAATTGCTATAGTTAGAAGGTGAGAAACGATTTAAGCTGTCAATAGTACTCTTATAATTGAACGAAGATTATCATTTGATATAACATATATATATATATACGGGAATAACGTACCAATTTTTCAGGATCATTCTGAATACACAGACCAAGAACTACTCCCAGAAGTTGATGATATCAAACTCCGAATTTAAACCTTGTGGTATTCTTGTTTTTAGTCTGTGTATCCAGAACGCTTCCCTTTTGGACAAGAGCTTGTCCCTATCTCCACCTCTAGTTTTACAAGTTACTTTTTCAATAATGGTCCACCTTAAAGTGTCAGCTTTTTTATTATGTTTCAAATTGAAATGCTGTATCAACGGAGTAGTCAGTTTACCTGCCTTAATATTATTTACATGTTCACGGATTCTATCTCGTGTTTCTCTTGAAGTGAGACCTGTATATTGGACTCCACAATCTACACAAGTAAGCAAATATACCACATAAGTGGCTCTACAGTTTAGGCAGGAATAGTGACTGAATCTCTCCCCTGTTACTGTGCTCGAGAAGCCTTCTCCCCTTTGGAGATAGCTGCATGCTATGCATGACATATAGCTACATCTATACACTCCCTTAAACCTTAACCACGATGAATGGTCTGGTCTCATGGAGTGTAGCTGTGTGGGAGCTAGAATGTTTCCTAAAGTTTTACCTCTCTTGAAGGCATATCTGCATCCCTGAGTGACTATTTCTTTGAGATCATCATCAGCTGACAACATACGGAAATGTTTCCGTATGATGTTACAGACCTGGTGATATTGGTTACTGTACCCAGTGATAAAAGTGACACCCTTTGAGATCTCATGTTTGGTTGTTTTTTCTGTTTTTAAAAACTCTGACCGATCTCTCTTCGCTATGTCCATCTTAGTTAGGGACACCTCCTTTCTGTTGTATCCTCTCTGGTATAAGCGATTTTCCAAATCTAATGCTTGTTTCTCATATTCCTCTTGTGTGGTACAGTTTCGTCTAAGACGTATGAACTGTCCTTTTGTGACTGATTTGAAAACCCTTCTGGGGTGATTGCTTCTTGCGTGAAGCAATGTGTTCCCAGAAATGGGTTTTCTGTACACCTTAGTGTGTACCTTATTGCCTTTACTCATAAGAGTCACATCCAAATAATTTAGTTGGCTCGCATTGAACTCAAAAGTAAATTTGATTCCTACAGTGTTGTCATTTAGGTACATAAGAAAATCTCTGGCTTCTATTTCATTGCCCTCCCAGATGATCAAAAGATCATCTATGTATCTCTTATAATATTTTATCTTATTTGTCCAAAGTCCACCACATCCATAGATGTGGGACAGCTCCCACCACCCCATAAAGAGGTTGGCATAGGAGGGGGCAAACTTGGCCCCCATAGCTGTCCCACATCTCTGGAGGTAGTGGACCCCCTCAAACAGAAAGAAATTGTGGGTCAATAGAAACTCAGTTACCCTTAAAATGTACTGACAAAAATGTGAATCAAAAGTAGTCATTCGTTTTAAAAAGAATGATATAGCTTCCAGACCTTTGTTATGAGGAATGGATGAGTATAATGCAGTTACATCTATAGACAACCAACTAAAATTTTCCTGCCAAGATATAGATTCAAGTTCAATCAAAAGTTGCTTGGTGTCTCTCAGATAGCTGAATAAATTGGACACCATTGGCTGTAAAATGGAGTCCAACCACTGAGACATTGGCTCAATTAGAGAGCCAATGCCGCTAATGATTGGACGGCCTTTTACTTCTGTTAATGACTTATGAACTTTTGGCAGGAAATTGAAGATCGGCATAACAGGAGAATCAACCATCAAGAACTTACATGTTTTATCATCGAGATAGCCTGCTTCTTTTCCATCATCTATTAAATGTGATAGTTCTCGACTGAACCTTAATGTGGGGTCACTTTGTAATTGTAAATACTGAGATGGGTCCGATAGCTGTCGTGTTGCCTCCTGAACAAAGAAGCTCCTATCCATGACAACTACCGACCCACCCTTATCAGCTGACCTTATGACCCGATTTAATGGTGGACCATTATTGAAAAAGTAACTTGTAAAACTAGAGGTGGAGATAGGGACAAGCTCTTGTCCAAAAGGGAAGCGTTCTGGATACACAGACTAAAAACAAGAATACCACAAGGTTTAAATTCGGAGTTTGATATCATCAACTTCTGGGAGTAGTTCTTGGTCTGTGTATTCAGAATGATCCTGAAAAATTGGTACGTTATTCCCGTATATATATATATATGTTATATCAAATGATAATCTTCGTTCAATTATAAGAGTACTATTGACAGCTTAAATCGTTTCTCACCTTCTAACTATAGCAATTTCTAAGTAATCATAAACATAAGTAAGTAGTCATGATAATGTATACAGAATTTTCTTAAAAAGAACATTTATTTCTCATTGAGAAGGTTAATTTCGCCTTGTTCTCAGAAATAGAGCAAGTGTATTTTAGTTCTAAAAAAAGTTTTTTCTGTTATGTAACAAGAATATTTTGAGTATACTAACGTATTAGAATTTTTTGTTTTTCGATCTTTGATGTTTGCAATGATAATTCATATAAATTTTTTGTGACTAGTAAAACAGTATGTAACAATTGTTTCTATTTAGAACCGATGTATGTGAAACTGAACTAAATAGGTGTGTGTTGGATAACGCCCAGGATAAATGTTTTTATCCAATCACAATTGTGCACAAGGTATTTAAAGGTAGTTGAGATTAAGAGCTTCATGCTACGACTACGGCCCTATCGGCTGAAACGCGTCAGAAATAGCTCTTTGGGTGTCATCCACACACACCACCAAGCCCCCTTCTTTGTTGTTATAATAGTATACTTCCCTGGAGAAGTTTTTGGTGACCTTCAATAAAGCAATTTTAAAAGAAGTACTTTGGTGCAGCTCATCACTTTGTATTTTGCTATTCGAGAAACGGAGCAAGCACATTGACACTTCTATACCCGCAAGGTGATTAAGCCAACACCTGAGGTTGATCCGACGGCGAAAGGACCCAGAAGCCGCAAGCAAAAAGAATCGGTGACGTCACACGCCAAGTTACCGCAGGTTTCTGCGAGTGGAGCAACGGCCCAGGAGGAGAGCAGTGACAAAGCCGGAGGCACATGAAGGGACTCTGACGGAGTATACCCACGGCCTTAAAGTAAATCGGAATGTGAATGCACGCTCTCTGTGGACGGGCGAGTCTCCTCTTCAGCTGCGGCACCTGGCAGGGATCCTCAAGCGGGGTGAGTCTTTAACAAACACACTCTGTTCCGGTCAACACTTAAAGGAACAGAAGTTATCTATTACAAAACATAAAGACTGTGCAGTTGTTCAGGTGCTCACACGAAATTTGACTTTCTATATATACACACATCTGGTTAGAATCAAGCCTGTGTTTAAACCTGTTGCTCCGTCATGGAGTTTAAATTTAGTTCTTAAAGTTCTTCAAGGGGTTCCGTTTGAACCTTTGCATTCCATAGATGTTAAGCTTTTATCTTGGAAAGTTCTGTTTTTAGTAGCTATCTCCTCGGGTCGAAGAGTTTCGGAGTTATCTGCTTTACAATGTGATTCCCCTTATCTAATTTTCCATGCAGATAAGGTAGTGTTACGTACCAAACCTGGTTTTCTACCTAAGGT